>NC_090077.1:1947327-1949827 GCF_038355195.1 Osmerus mordax | reverse complement strand
TCTACAAAGATGCCCTTGACATTGGTGCACCCACAGCGTTGTCACACTGTTCCTAAACCTCCACTTAAACCCCCGATACGCGTACTTTGAGTTGAATCATCAAAAATTCGCCTCAACCTGTTTCGTTTTGATACGACAGTTTGGCTTGTCGACCAGAGGGAAAAATGCAATGACTCGTGTGACCACCAGAGGGAGTCGAGAGTCTTCCTCTGTTTTCATCTCAGCTGGGAATGGTATTTATTGCAGGAAACATAAACACTATGCAGTGTGAGGTCTTGAGATGCTTTGAAGAACCCCCATGTGTGTTCCTGCTCATTCAAACTGAATCCCACAGCCTCTCTCATGTGTGTTTGAACACGCACACCAACAGCAGGTCTATCTTTGGCCCACAACAAGCACACATGTTACTTTCAGTCAAGTTTTAATTGAATGGAAATAGCTGTAATGCTCTAATTGGACACGGCCATTTGCGGTTGAAAGGCGTTCCGAATGCACAGCGGACGCACTGGTATGGCATGTCCGCATGGTCCCTCTCAGATCATGTGACTCTTCGTGTTGTTTCAGGGGAGGCTGGAGTGTTAAAGTAAATAAGACAGGAGATATTTGTCTGTTGTGGCGTCTCTGTACCAGACCTTTCTTCCCTGAGGGCCACAGAGGCCCTGGTCGCTAGTTTGGGTTTCTGCTGTTCTAGAAGAACCCACAGACAGTTCTAGAACAGCAGAAACCCAAAGTGTGTGTGTCAGTGTGTGTGTGTCAGCTTTAGTGTGTTCCTATGTGTGTTCTGGGCTATTTCTGGTTCCAAAGGAAGCTCTTGCGCAACGGCTGATTTTAGTCTCTCCTTTTTCTCCTCTCTCTCTCCTCTTTCTCTCCTCTTTCTCTCCTCCTTTCTCAATGTACCACGGAGCAAAAAAAGAGTTAAGCTGTTTCTCTTTATCCTTGTGAGGAGAGGGAATGGAGTGAGAGAGAAGGATGACACGGCTGTAAATCACACAGAACAAGACATCTCTCCAAACTGGTCTGTCCTCTCAGATGGCCTGACATAGCACCTGTTCATCTTCCACTGATCGTCCAAGAACTGGAGAGAGAGAGAGAGAGAGAGAGAGAGAGAGAGAGAGATAGGAAGAGAAGGATGTGGAGAGAGAGAGAGAGAGAGAGAGAGAGGGAGAGAGAGAGAGAGAGAGAGAGAGAGAGAAGGATGGGGAGACAGATAGAGACGAGAGGAAAATAGCGATAGAAAGAGAAAGAAAGGGGTTTAAAGAGAGAGACGTGAGAGAGAGATGAGAGGGAACTATGTTAGGAATCTCTAAAATGAGCCCTGCCCAAATTCTCTCTGTCTCTGTCCACACACCTCTTGAGAAATCAGATACCTCTGTGTCCTGTCCCTCAGGTAGATCTGAGGGATCAGGTTTTCCCAGGTCATCAAGTATCATGTATGTCTCTCTTATTCAAGACACGTCCTGTTCAGGTACCGTGGATGTGATGGTATCCTGCTTACTGGCGTGGGAACCTTCGTTTGGGCAACTTGAAATGCCTCAGATAGGTCTCTTTCTTTCTCTCTCTCCCTCTCTCCCTCTCTCTATTTGCCCCACTCTCTCTCTGCCTCACTTCTCTATCTGCCTCGCCCCTCTCTCGCCCTCTCTCTCTCTGTGGTTCTTCCTCGTCCATCACGTGTGAGCAGAGTAAACAGAGGGTCAGCGTTGAGGCAGGGAACAAAGGGAGAGGCAGCACGGCCTGTTCCCCGCTCTCTGCTTCCTTCTCCCATTCCCTCGTTCCTCCCTGGCCTCTACAGAGGAGGAGCGCTGTGCACTCGTCACTACATTAGTCATGGTTCATGTTGTTCATACAACACAGCTCCTTTGGCCTAGATAAAGTGTATGTGTGTGTGTGTTTTTAATTTATATTTTCTCGCGTGTGTGTGTGGGAGGATGCGTGGTTTGATCAGAGCTGGGAGACGACCGTGTGTTTGTGTTCAGTTGTGCGTGTGCCATGCGTTGGTTGGAGATACAACGTGTCAAGTGCTTGTGTTATATAAGCCATCCATGAACAGTCTTATACTAGGTCTGTGTGTGTGTGTGTGTGTGTGTGTATGTACACAGGCAGCACACAGTCCTAGTGTTACAGAGAAACCTTGTACGCAGTTGATTGTTCTAATGTTATCACATTCAGGGCCAGTGGACTATCATGTCATGACAGGGGAGTGAAGGGAGTGGATGAGCCAAGATAAATTGAACAAAACATCACAGTAGAGCTTTTGTTACTGTCAGTTTGGCTCAGATGCTTAATCCATTCTCTAATCTCCGGTCCACTTGGTCCACTGAGATCTGTGTGTGTTTGTGTGTGTGTAGCTGGGTAGCTTGTTGATCAGGTACTGGTTCTGGACAAGCCAGTTCCTAAACTCCATACCCAGAGGGGAGTTAAGCCCCTCGCCCACAGCCCCACACACATTCCTGAACACTTCTCATCCTGGACCCTGGGCACAGGGCATCGAGCAGCAAACCTT